>NC_050469.1:26380045-26395045 GCF_013373865.1 Monomorium pharaonis
GTAGAACGAAATCGCGAGTCCCGTTTAATGAATTCGCGCCGTTTAACGCCAGTTTCTGCCGCCTACGCTGTCGAACCGAACCGAATTAAACGATGACAGTCGGCACGAGAAGAATTTATTTTCAAATTCTCTCATCGACCTTCTCGTATAAATGAAGAAAACTGATGCGGAAGATTACCGATTTAATACGGAATTTTTTGTATCATAAGAAAACATGTTCCCTTGTTTATCATTCGATGCTCTGAAGACATTCCTCTTCTTACAGGAACGTAATGATATATTAATAATTTAATGGAATTATGATATGAAGAAATCGGCTAAGCAGCAAATAAATGTGTGACGATCGAATAAATTTCACATTAGATAATAAACAATATATCTATTAATCTTCGAAATTGTGTAAAGATTTCGATTTTAAAACAACGAAACGGAAGAAATCTCTCTCTCTCTCTCTCTCTCTTCTACATATAAATTAAATTAATAATGAATACAAAAGGGAAATAATTTAGCATAATCGTTTGTCTGCAGCGTGCCCGTCGAAATTAGGCGGAATCGACTGGCTCACTCATGTGATCTCGCCATCGCAGGACAACGCGGGTATCCCCGGATGGAGCCGGAATTATTTTTTTTCGATTGGCGCATGAAAAAAGATTCGACCAGAAAATACCACGGCATCGGATGGTGGTAGTTTACGCAGGCCGCGCGCGCGTGCGAGTTAAATTTCCGAGTAACCCATATATCGACGCGAAATAAGGTCGGTGTTCCGGTGTCGTTCCTCCGTGGAGAGGAAGATCCGCGCAGATCGGCTGAAACTTTAACCGCGTCGGATTACATTGGGATGCTTTTATAAACAGCACGGAAGTTTCGTTCGCGCGAGGAAAGCTTTCCCGCGGGAGGGAAGGGGGACGACGGAAAAGGGGTAGTTTTGTGCCTGACCCCGCGACGGTTTCCGATTTTATCCTCCCCCGCGGAGAGAACCGCCATAAATTAAAAAGAAGAAATGCCGTTTGTGTTCGGAAGCGGTATTTTAAGCGTTTTCAATTCACGGGCTAACACGAAAAGCGGTAGACGTTATTTGAAAATCAGGATGAGAGACCCACCGTTTATCTTCATCCGTGAGAGAGAGAGAGAGAGGGGCGGGGGAGAGAATGAGAAGGGAGGGAGCAAGCTGCGGGAAGGGGGAGGAGGAACCGCCATAAATTAAAACAATGAAATGTGGTTTGCTCTCGGAGATGATATTTTAAGCAGCCGTATTTGTGGACGAACCGGCAAAAATAGTAGGCGCTATTTAAAAACTGTGAAAGTGATATACCGATCGGTTGCGTTTTCCGGGGAAAAACGCGTAAATCACAACGGACATGTGTTTTGGAAACGTTTAAATTCTTTCTTGAACGCGTGAGAATGTAACAGACACTTTTCAAATTTGTAAAGATAACATCGTAAGATTCTCGAACGGCATTTAGTGCCGATGCTCTAGCGATTTATTGGAGGAGTCCCATCGGCGGATTCCTGAGCAATCTTTCGTAAAGTTTTCACAAATCTCAAATGAGAATTAATTGCGTTGTTACGCATTCCGCGTTTATTCAAACGTTACAAATTGCACTAGAAAAATCCCGGCATTTTTCTTTTTAGAAAAATTAAGAAAACTTTTATAAGATTACTGGATCTTTTTTTTTTTTTACTAAATCCAGGGTTTTAACTTTTTTTACGAAATATACTGGCACGTAAAATTAGTATTATTTTACGTATCGTTTTATTTTGCTTAATACTGCATTATATGTAAACTAACGTTTAAATGTTGCTATCATTTGCTATCAACAGCACATGAAAACTACAACACTAATTTTGCTTAGAGGTTTAATTATATTTATATATCTGAGGCGTAAATCTTTTCAAGTTTATCTCGCCTGAACTTCAACTTGCCTTGATTGCAGCGCATGGGAAAGTTTGTTAGGACGGTCAACCTCGAACATTTTCTGTCTTCGGTTTCTTCTTGATCTATGAGATTAGTCCGCGTCATGTTCACCGAAGAAGTTATTATGACCAGTTGTAACAACATTCTTCCCGTGCCAATAATTCAAGAGTGACAAAAACTTGAAACAGACATGTTATACATAAATGCGGGAATGAGGTTCAATGTCCGGGGACATTTATTAACCCTACCCTACCGCAATGCAAGACAATTCGGACGAATGTCTTTCAAGCTTTGACAAGCTTCGAAGTAAAAAATGAACGGTCCGTCGTGTGCCAATCGGTGATTTCGCGCCTCCAGCACCGCGACTCAGATTCGATGTCCCCCCCCCCTTCACCCCTCCCGTTCGCGTGGAAGTGTCGGCGCGAGTTCATTAGCCGCGCCGCCGCTGAGGCGGCGGCGACGGTGGTGGCACCGACTGCTCCTCGTACTTCTTCGACGGTACAATCGATGCCGAAATAGAGTAACTAGTAGACGCCGATACAGCGCTGACCATCACCGTGTCGATGACCCGGTGGAGGCGTGCCAACCGAACAACCACCGTTCTGCTCGATTCGCGGGGGGAGAGCGCAGGGGTCTTCTCGCCCACTTTTTCCTCCCTCTCCGCATTTCTCTCTCTCTCTCTTTCTTTTTCTCGCCTCCTCGCGAAATTTTCCGCGGAGAACCCGGAGATCCTCTGTCGCGGGGATGGGGTGGCCCAATTGTCGCCGCCGATCGTCGATCGCCCTTACGCGCGCGGATTTCACGCGGAAGTGGCCGGAATCGTCGCTTTTCAACGGCGTGGTTTTCACGTGGTTGCGAGCATATCGATTCCCGAGACGAAGGCGGCAGATCGGATTCTGCGCCCTTTTCCCTTTTGCCTCTCGCCTCCCCCCTCCCCTCTCCCCCTTCCGCCCTCTCGCGGAGCGCGCGCCGGCCGTCCTACCACCACCTTCCTTTCGTCCTGTGAATGTACGCGAGGGATATTTACAGCGAATTATACGATTCCGCTTTTTTTTACGAGCGGACGATTTGCGGCACCGTTCTGACCGGAAAAAGGGAAAGGGGAATGATGGCGAACACGAGTTCTTGCGTTTTCTTCAGTAATTTATACACCGTGGACAAATAAGCGATCGATCCGGCCAGTTTCTTTCTCCCTCTCTCCCTCTCTCTTTCTCTCTCTCTCGCTCGTTTCCTTCCTCCCCCTCATCTCGCAGAACGTCATGGACCTACAGCCTATATGCGCGAATAATAACCTCGAGGCCGCGTGGCTCGTTACGTAACCCCGTTTACTAGGCGGATTGATAAAGATAAGCGCACGAACTTTTGGGCCAATTGGTCGGTTGTCCGAGAGAAATTATCCTTTCCCGATGAATACGCCGATTATATGAATCGTAACGCGACAAATGGCTCCGTTTTCAATGCGAAATTCGGATGAAAATTATAGCTTTTAATAATGATACATGGGGAGCATATAATTCGCACTCTCGAAAACGAGAGAGGGATACCACTGATGTGATAAAAGAAATGAATATTAGAGAGATAATATGACTGAATACGAATAGATGACATTTGTAAAACTATTTAATTTATTTTAATCATTCTCTTGAATGTTTCTGTTATTATATCGAGCGTAGAAACTTGTCGAAATTTTTGATTTTGTATTGAAGTCGCATCGCGACTGATCGCGTTAATTTTCTCTTCCAGGTTTACTATGCGAAGAAGAAGAGGAGAGCGCAGCAGATGCAAGGAGAAGATGGCTCGCATAAGAAGGAAAGGAAACTCTACAACGATGGCTGGGACGACGATAATCACGATTATATCATCAAGAATGGGGAAAAGTTCCTCGATCGATACGAGATCGATTCGTTAATAGGTAAGACGAAAAGAAAGCGACAAGTGTTATTTATCAGTTAAATATGATGTCATGATGATTCTTTGATAATGTAGTCAACAATTTTTATTTCTTAAATATATTTTATAGACACGTGATATTTTTAACAATCGTATTGTTTAACGAAAATGTTACACTTATTTAGATCGACTTGAATTTATTCTACATAATTATTTGATGTACTTACACGTTTACAGGTAAAGGCAGTTTCGGCCAAGTAGTAAAAGCATTTGACCACGAAGAGCAGACGCAAGTGGCAATAAAAATCATCAAGAACAAGAAACCTTTTCTCAATCAAGCGCAAATTGAAGTTAGACTATTGGAAATGATGAACAGAGCGGATACCGACAACAAGTATTATATAGGTACGCGAGTAACGCTGTGCGTGTGCGTATGCATGTGCGTGTGCGTGCGAGCGCGCGGTACAGTTAAAAGGTATTGCTTGCCGCGACGTCTAAACGCCTTCCCTCTTTCTGATTGCAGTTAAATTGAAGAGGCATTTTATGTGGCGGAATCACTTATGTCTAGTATTCGAGCTGTTATCGTATAATCTATATGACCTACTTAGAAATACGAATTTCCGAGGAGTGTCATTGAACTTGACAAGAAAGTTTGCACAGCAACTGTGTACTGCCCTCTTGTTCCTGTCTACGCCGGAATTGAACATCATTCACTGTGATCTGAAACCTGAAAACATTCTTTTGTGCAATCCCAAACGAAGTGCGATAAAAATAGTCGACTTCGGTAGTTCGTGTCAACTTGGACAAAGAGTGAGTGTATTAGACAGTGCTAATTAGTAATTAGTGGATATTCGCGCGCGCTCTGTTCGGCAATTTTCACCTGCCTTCCTTTTTTTTGCATTTGTAGATATATCAGTATATCCAGTCCAGGTTCTACAGATCTCCAGAAGTTCTATTAGGAATACCTTATGACCTCGCAATAGACATGTGGAGTCTGGGATGTATTTTAGTAGAAATGCACACGGGAGAACCTCTGTTTAGTGGGGCCAACGAGGTAAAGACCGATCGTCACTGATCGTAAATCGATTCTTATTTTTAATCGCGAATTGACGAATTTGTAACGTCTCGATAAGTAATCTATTAGCACGAGACACTATCGTTTATAGCCGTGTTGACATTTACAACGGCAACTAACCTATCCGATTTAAAATTGTATGTTACGAGGATTTCCGTTTGGCAGCATGAAGAATTTCTCATATAATTTGCAGGTTGATCAGATGAATAAAATCGTAGAAGTACTAGGAATGCCGCCGAAACATATATTGGACCAAGCGCACAAGGCGCGGAAGTACTTTGACAAAGTCCCCACGGATGGCTCGTACGTGCTGAAAAAGTCCAAAGATGGTAAAAAATACAAACCTCCCGGCACGAGGCGCTTACACGATATTCTAGGTGTCGAAAGCGGCGGCCCTGGCGGCAGGAGGATAGGGGAACCAGGCCATTCGATGTCCGATTATCTCAAGTTCAAGGACCTAATTGTACGGATGTTGGACTTCGATCCGAAGACACGGGTAACACCATATTATGCGCTTCAGCACAACTTCTTTAAAAGGACAGCCGATGAGGGGACCAACACGAATGTCGCTGCTGCCAATAGCGCGAGTACGAGTCCGGCAGTGGTGATGAGCCAGGATCACGGTGAGTCCGGTCAATTATTTGGCGCTATCCCATTTTGCCGAATCACTGTGTAACATAGAGGAGAGAAGTACTGAATACGCATTTATGTGCTTCACATCTGAGTTTCTCCAAAACTGGCAGGTTTTCAACGTCTTGTTTATGTCACACTGTGTAACTTCCATGTCGCACATCGCGGGTATCACGATTCAAATAACGATAGCTGAAGTTGAAAACGTGTCAGGTTTGCATTATGTCACAATAACTGTACCTTAAACGATTATTGCAGCGAGAAATATGATCTTACTATCAAAGTATGGCTCTATGTCGCTTGACTTCATTCATCATTCATTATTAATATCATATTTGATTACTTCACCTAATGATATATTTGATCTATAGTTTTCTCTGAGTCGGTCTTCTCAGCGAATGGGCGCCGCTATAGAAAGAAAAGTCACAACTTTTTTTCATTGCCCATTAATTATATATAGATAGTTTTGTATAAATATAATAATTAAAAGGCAGGTTATAATATTTAACCGCAATATCACATGTTCTGTTCAGGCTGCAATAGATTTCTTGAGAGCTTACAGGAATTCCCAATGTTCAAAATCGTTGCGAACGATTTAAAAGAGAAAAGATGCGTTTGATCAATGGCAAATGATATCTCTGACCTGTCTATTGACTATCTTTGAGTAATTGAGCACAAGGTAGATATAAACAGAAAACTCAAGACGGACAGTTCTATTGAGAGTTTAGGAAGGTTTTGATTTGTGCAGAAAATAAGAAATTCTCCATCTTTTTTTTTTCTTATAATTTCTTGAAGGTATTTTTAATTATTATCTTTTCTTTAAAATCCAAGATTGTATTGTAGTCAAATAATTACTAGGCGATGTCAAGGAATTATTTGTTCTGCATTGACAAATGTTAATTTTGTCAAAATGCGTACGCTTGATTCCGCGATCAATCGTAATCCTCCCTTTTTATATAATGGCTATCTTTTATTTTCTGCGCAAAACTAAACGATACTTGTTGTTGTTGCCCGTAGATATGATGGGGGGACAATACGTGGCTCGATGACTGTCGTATCCGCGGGGCGGCGACGACCTGTCCTAGGCCCCAACCCTAATCTTACTTACTAACATAAGTAAGTTCTGTATCTAACAAACAATCCTACACACGCTAAAAGACTAACGATGTCCCTGATGAATCCTGGCCTCGAATGTATTGCGCGAAGCTTTGCTTGCTTGAAGGTATTCCCTTTTTGGGACACGGATTGATATTGCTAGCCCGTGTTTCCTAAAAACTTTATCGACACGATGTATCAATATGATTAACGTTTATACTGTGAGGCCAATTATTCATTATAACACAAAACTGTCCTTTTTGATGACTATATCTTAGAACATAAGGACAAAGCAAAAAAAAAAAAGAAAATAGCATCATGTCACTGCTGGAATATGTTTGTTTTTTGTGTTTTCGCTGTGATTAAAAATGACAAAATTGTTGACACGAATGTTGTCAGGGATGATTATACAGAACATATTCCAACTAAGAATATTGCATCTGTGTTAAGCGAATTTCTGTTTTGTAGAAAAGTTTCTCACATCATTGTCTTCTAGTTTTTTTTTGTGCATGCTTTAGCTGCTTGCATCGTGCACTTTACAAGTGCAACGCTGTAAATGGGACATGAAGTTGTAATCGTTTTTGTAAAATAAGTCTTGTCCATATGTCAATAATATATATATATACATATATGCATTTATTATACACCCTTTTTAAGTTCGCCTAATGTAAAACCCCAATTGCACATTAATTTTATATATATGTAATTAAGAAAAGATCATGATGCAAATTTATTACGCAGTTGAAATAAATAAATTGCAATCTTATATCTTTTTATGTACGCTACTTGTACAACGTAATATAATTTGATATAAATTACTTGAATAATTCTTTAGTGCATAATTATGTACATTTTACAGCAAATAAAATGGATAAAAATCTTGCGTAGAAAGTAAGATTAATAATTTTGTAATTTACTTGTCAAATATTCAATTAACTTATCTATATAAATTTATATAGAAAGAAGAAATATATAAAAAGAAAAGTAATAACAAGTACTCGTTTGAAATTTAAAGAATGTATTGTCACGCCTTTACAAAACATGCGTGAAGGAAAAGTGATAGCGATAGAAATTGCCTGCAAATGTCCCTGTAGACGTTTGAAATTTTATTTATTTTTATTCCCATTAGTGATTATTCGATTGTAAGAGCTAGAGCGGTTTTCGTGGATGATTATGGCATTAGTGTGTATATATATATATATTTATTTATATTGCAAGAAGATTATGTCCTACTTCTCCTACTGACTTTTTCTCTTTTCGATGTCCCAGGACTGGTAACCATGTCGGGACAGGGCAGCAGCAGCAGCAGTGGCGGCGGCGGCAGTCTGCAGCAGTTGCAAGCGTCGAATGTCCCTGGTGGTGGCTACCAGCCAATGGACTGCGAGTCCTCACCCCGTCACACGGGCAGTCGGCGTGCCATAACAACGGGCTACCCATCAACGTCGGCCACTGGGGTGCCCGCGTCCGCCCCGATGTCCATGCAATCCATGGACAGCTCCCTGATACAGAGCTCTCTTGGATCGTACAATAGCCTAATTCTTCCTGGTATACCCCATCTGCCTGCAATGATGACTTCACCGATGATTCAACAGCAGAACTTTTACAACTACGGCTACTCGGCTACTGATACACACAGTATGGTCAGACAACCGTCAACGGTATCGTCCAGTAACCAGCGAGATCCAGAGAGAGAAGACAGCCCGATGGTCGGAGTATGCGTCCAACAAAGCCCAGTCGCTATCCACTAAGTGGTAAGGAGGGGCAATGGACGGTGGACAATACAGCTTGTCGCGAACGCAAGACCGTGAAAAAGATGAGTAGCTAATTTACAAAGACGGTATGCTTTGAGAATGGATGTTATGCTACACAATGTGGCACTGACAAGAAAACGACAGAAGAACGGATAAATGGCATGTTGAGAAACATCTTGAGAGTCATTTCTCGATGCCGCTTTCTCATCACAGAGTCAAAAGAAAACAAAAAAACACGGTGTCTCGCGATTAGCCTCAACTTCGGCAATGGATTCAAGAAATTTTTCGGACATGTTGGTTTGGCTGAACAATTCTGAAAAATGCAAACGAAATTTTCCGGAAAATCCAAAGAAACTGCAAATCACAAAGCACAAATCTCTATCAAGAGATCATAGAAACGAAAGAGTACCCTAAGTTCGGCGGCGTTAACTACTGTATGAGAGATCCAACAAGTAGAGGAGAATGCGATGGGAGGAAAAAAAGAGGAAACCTCTAATTTCTGTTACGTTGCTGAATTTTTCGTATTTTTTATCAAGCTGACTGGCCCTACGTTGAGAATGGATATATGTGTCTAACACGGAAGATGTTGACGAAAGCTTCGAGCACGGACAGACAGTAATGGTCTAGTGAGGATGAACCCAGCTGGCCTCTCGGGTCCTGCCCGATTTCCACAGACACTCTTAGCAGTTTTTTTTAGCAGAAACGGCTGAGCGGAAAACTTTCGGCAACCAAACTGTGTGGCCTAGAGAGCGAAAAAGTGATAATTACTATTATTACCGCGTAAAAAAAGAGAAAGAAGAAATAAGAATTACCAATGTAAGCATGTACTCCAATAGAGTTTTATACACGATGTCACGAATGTAAACGGTTTAGCAAGTATTTGCGAGCAAACAGTCGCGTTGACTGCTAGTTATTTGTACAATACACTTAGGTGAATGATAAGAGTGCAGCTTTAGGGTTTAGCTTTTAAGTTTGAGGAGATAAAAACACACACATACAAACACAGACATTATAAAACTTGATCTTTTATTTACTTTAATGGAAGACAAGAATGTTGCAAACGTCAGTTTGTTGTTGAAAAGACTTTAAACAAACGAGGTTTGCGCGGCTTAACAACAATACATATTTATACATAAAAAACGCAGTAATAAGAAAGTTAAAAAAGCAGCATACACGTAAGATCGATCAAGAATGATATAATCATACAAAAAAACTAGATACTTTATAATAAACAATACGTGCGTACTCGCATACACATGTTTCCAACGCCAATCGTCATTGATTTTTGCCGTTTTGCCCCGATGGTCGTTGCGCTTATGCCATTCGCACCAATCGTAATATAGTTCCTTTATTTATATGGAGGATTCTACTTTTATTCGGCCAAAATATTTTTAATATCGATTAAAATGCGATCTTTTTATTATTTATGTATTGTAAGACTAGATGACGAACAAAAATAGAAATTAATTATTTCTTTCTTATTATCATCAATCACATTTTGTCATGAAACTACCAATTGTAAGTGTAGTATAGTACCTGAAGGCAGACCATTAAAATGCAACCATAATCCCTGTACCACCCAGATGTTACAAAAGAAAAAAAGTATGACTTAATAGAAAATAATAATAATATATGCTATAAAGAGAAAGAAATCTTAAAGAATTATGCATGTTGCTTTTCTATAAAATATGGAAATATCAAGTCTGTTTACGAGGTATATTTTATATATTTGCGGCTTTTTATACTCTTTCATATAAAAGATAACACACACATAAACGCGGAGACTGTAACATTTAGAGAATAATTTATGTATATTATCATTTATTATATTACGTTATATCGGACAAGCGTAATCTTCTTTGTTGGCGGATCGATTTACTATTATTAAATTATTTTAAGATGTAATATCTCATTTTAATTACTTTTTTGTGTGGTCTCCGATAAATGAAGCTACATGTATAATTCCTAATATAACCGTCATCTTTAACATTTTAATTGCGATCTTTTTTGTACGAAAATTTTAATGCATAAATATAAAGCAGCGGCAAAGCAATTTCGTTTGCATGACTGCGACTGTTGTCAAAAGAGCTTGGCCAAAAAAGAGAGTATTAGACGACCAAGAGAATTCTTACAATGTATTTTCTGGAAAAGTAACGAGTCTCACTGTGAAATTTAGATTTGAATTCTTGTTGTATTAGTTGTAAATATATGAGAAATATAAGATACTTTCGAGTAGCTGAGAAAAGTCTAACGTTTCACAAGCCATTCGATCTGCTAAGAATCATTTTATTCGTGCGGCCTTTCGAATGATTTGTATATTTTTATACACCTGCAATACAAGAACATTTGCAGATACGATTTAATGAGATATACACGAGACGATTCTATATTGCAACTCAGATGTTGAAGTTTGTTATACTCGAATTTATAATAAGTTACCGAACGAAAACAAATTTTCTAACAGTATCTAATAATATGTAAATCAACCAACGGACAAATAGGAATACGAAGCCCACTGACACTTGTACCATAAATGTTTTTATATCGCATTGAGATTTACGGCAATCGGTGCTTAAGATACATTAAATTTCAAGAGTCGTAATGAGTCTGTGTTGTGATTAGATAGCTCGAAAGCAATGCTTAAAATAGATAGATTCACTATGACATAAATAAATAAAGAGCGAAGAGAGAACAGTTTTCCGAAAAAAATCATCTAAAAAAAAAAGAAATGTAAAACGGGATATGTCGCACCTTACCTCAATGACCTTTTTGATAATTTCCGCAATTGAAGTTGTACAGGATATGATTTGTTAGATGTAGAGAGATTAAATGGCGGGATGTCCAGGATTTTCTATGATAAATTCTGGGCGTCTTCGTAAATAATACCTTGTTGAACGGCAAAAATCAGTACGCTCTATAAATATAGACAATGTGCGATATATGTATGTATAGAAAATATATATGTATATATAATATATATCATATTATGTATATTATATACAATATGTATAATATATAATATTATAAATACATACTATACATTATACATATATATACATATATATTATACATATAGATATATCACGTGCCCTCTTCCGAATTCATCTTGTTACACGCTGTGCTCACTAGTCCTGCAAACAACGGTGTTCACATTCTCGGAGAGAAACGCCATTCGGAAACCTCTGCATATTTGGAACTATTTTTTATCATTCGAATCATTTAAATTGCACCCTAGCGCGACGACGATCACGTGCAAGAGGAATAACGGAGGCCTGGTGTCGGTCCTTTCTCTGTTGGAGAGAGGTGTGCGTAATTCGACGGACTGCTGGGCACAGCGCCGCGTTTGATAATGCATCGTTCTCCTTTTGACAGCATTGTTGGTTTTAACTGGATGATTATTATCGTTTACCTATAGTGATCGATCGGTTATAATGACGCACGGTCTGTCAGGAGGAACGCGCGACCGGCGCGTAATTTTTAAACTGTCGCAAAATTGCGGTGATGGAAATACGACATGTAGAACGCTGGAACTAAGTCGCAATTAAATCAGTTAACCACCGTTGCTGACAACCGCTTCTCGAGGCTTCCACCAGAACGTGATCCTGAAATAAAGATCGTTAGATTGACCTAACGGCGACATAGCCCAGACAGCACACACGATATTCATAGAATCCATAAAACTTCTATCGACATTGTACATCCTTAGAATGTCCTATGGATGTCATCAGGAGACCTGTGCTGTGTGGGAGTCATTTATCAGTATTCATATTAATTTCTCGAAGATCATTTATTAGTATCAAAGAAGAGGCGTTCAAAATAATCGTTGTCTCTTCCTTTCTTCCACCGACCGCATAGATGACTCTTTGAAAACTTGTCTTCGAAAAATGCTGTAAGCGAGAAGATACACCGGAAGTTGACCGAGCCTATTTCCTCAACGCGATCGAAATTTTTCTCACCTAATGTAATGCAAAAAAAAAGACTGCTCGCGTTGAAATTCGCATGAAAGTTAGAAATACTAGTCGCCTTCCTTTTTGGCAGACCGTGAGTTTTTAGCAGAGCTAAAGGACA
This sequence comes from Monomorium pharaonis, assembly GCF_013373865.1. Taxonomy (NCBI): domain Eukaryota; kingdom Metazoa; phylum Arthropoda; class Insecta; order Hymenoptera; family Formicidae; genus Monomorium; species Monomorium pharaonis. The sequence continues at coordinate 26,392,470 of NC_050469.1, forward strand.
CCGCCGGCGTCCAGGCCGAACAAGTTTAGGGACAATTTTTTCACGGATAGCCGCGGTAGGGTACGATTCTCGAATCGGGGAAAAATAGCAATTTAAAACGATGTATGATGCATCGAACGCTGCGAGGCGGGGTAAACGAGCTGTGCGAAATAGAAATTTTTTTGTTTGTGCGAGAGAGAGAAAAAGAGAGAAAGGGAGAGAGCGAAAGAGAGAGAAAAACAAAGGAGTGCGTTTTTTAAAAACGCACATGCAGCAGCCTCTCCTAATGGGAGAAGGAAAGCCCGGCGAACAGGACAAGAACTCCCCCTTAGGATTCTTTTCGCTTTCCGATACGCGCGCTTTATTTCGAGTTCGAGAGCCACCGTTTCGGGATGAATTTGTCCACTCCATTCAGCTGTCGCAAAAATGCAAAGTATTTAAGCCAATTAGCAGACAACAGACGTATACATTTAATAGCGTAAGAGCCAGCCGTAACTCGTGTTCCAAATGATTTGTTACTGCATACGCCCATACATGTGCATATACGCATGTGTATGTTTGCATATGTATGTATATATATATTTTTTGTTTATATAAAAGAGGGAATTTTATTCGCAGAAGGATCATGAACAAGAGAATAACGATAACTGAATATATTTTAATGATTATTTATCTTAGTTAACACACGTATACATGTAACATTTTTATGCATTTTTAAACGTTTATAGCGCGAAAGTAATTTTTCAACGAACTTTCTTTGATCATCTGTTGCCCAGCGTAATTTTAAAATCGCGTGCTGACTGAATTTACTGTTCATATTTTCCTCAAGCAGTTATATTATTGTAATTTTTAAGTTTTGTAACATAAAAGTCTATTTGTTTTTGTGTAAAAAGAATATATATATATATATATATATATATATATATATAGAGAGAGAGAGAGAGAGAGAGAGAGAGAGAGAGAGATATCTGTTCTTCAAACACTAATTTATATTTGTATATATTGAAGACTTCTTGAAATCTCAACGAATAATTTGGGCAATGGAGGATTAACGTATTTATAAATTTTCGATCGCGCATATAATTCTTAAATTGTTGTTCAACGCTGTGGGAAATGTTTCTTTCGCGTGCTTCGCTCGTATTTCTTTTTTCGGCGATTAAGTTTCAACAAGGATGAGAAGTAATCGGTTATATGCATTAGCGTTACTTTTTTATAATATCCCAGTTTTATGATGATGTTACAATTTTTCATAAAGGTAATGATAAGACCAAGATTAAAATAATTACTTTTGACAACTTGAACTCGCGTTTATTACGTGTTACTTATTGAAAGGAAAAAAAATCGTAATTATGTACTAACAAAGTGACTGTTTTAATCTCGACGTTATTACCATCATAAAAACATGGTAACATTAAATCGTTATTATAAAAAAAAAGAAAAGTAACGGCGACGCATTACTTGTATAACGTGGTACTTTTCACCCTTGTATTTCAGCTTGCAAATTTAGCGCGAGTCGCACATTGCGGCCTTTGACAAAGCCTGCTCGCGAAGCGCGCTCGCAAGGAAACTGGATCACAAGATCTTTGGAACATGTTGCTGCGGCGGGGAAGTAAAGTAACCTAAGTTTCCTAACGTCATAAAAGCATTGTGTTCAGAAACAAATATTACTATAATACGACTGACAGAGAGAGAGAGAGAGAAAGAAATGATAGTTGCGCCTGAGACGCGTGAGCGTTCTTTAAGAATCGAGCATGAAAGAATGATAATATCTCGATGTCTCGTTCGGCATGCCAATCGGGACAAAAAAATATAAGGGATGATTGAGACAAAGAGCGAGAAGAAAAAAAGAGAATGCGCATGAGGATGTATGCGTGCATGTATGAGAGAGAGAGAGCGAAAGTGAAAAAATGTGAATTAAGAAACAAAAAACCGATTTATTAAGATGAAAAAAAATTAACAAAACTCCATGGAGAAAAATGAACTTGTATCTAACGTGTATACATTGTCATAACATTATTATGATGATTATTATAATTATTATTATATATAATAATGTAATTGAAAATTTGAAACGATATTACATAAGGTTAATAATAAACAAAAGCATCTTCACCTTCTGCTGTTACCTTTTTTTCCGCTGCCACTACCTTTTGCGCCATCCTTGCGCGAGAACTGATATTGTGAAAAGAATAAAGCGCGTTCGTGATATAAATACTTTCAAGACATTTTTGTTCTTTCTCTAATTCGACGAACAAATTATTGAGACACAAAAATGCGTATAAAGTGAGCATATCCTATCCTATCTAAAAAAAGGCATGTAAAGTCGATTGCTCGCATTTCTCGAAGATCATTGTTGTCGCTTTTCCGCGATGCCAATTGATTCTCTCGCTGCGCTTACTTCGTGTTGCAAGAGTAGCTGTCATTGCAATTGAATTTTGACAGCTGTCAAATTTGTATAAATATTATCTATACATTTATTGTTGTAATTTATTTTTAAAAGGTAAAAAATAAAAAGTTAAGTAGCGCGCGCGAAGCACGCGTCTGTGGTGTCTAGTGGTATATAAACTTGAAATATTTTTTATATTCTTTGATAATAA